>NW_027660108.1:0-39685 GCF_963210335.1 Falco punctatus
GAGTCTAACCCTAACCCTAAGAGCCTGAGTCTAACCCTAACCCGAAGAGCCTCAGTCTAACCCTAACCCTAAGAGCCTGAGTCTAACCCTAACCCGAAGAGCCTGAGTCTAACCCTAACCCTAAGAGCCTGAGTCTAACCCTAACCCTAAGAGCCTGAGTCTAACCCTAACCCGAAGAGCCTGAGTCTAACCCTACCCGAAGAGCCTGAGTCTAACCCTAACCCGAAGAGCCTGAGTCTAACCCTAACCCGAAGAGCCTGAGTCTAACCCTCACCCTAAGAGCCTGAGTCTAACCCTCACCCTAAGAGCCTGAGTCTAACCCTAACCCTAAGAGCCTGAGTCCTAACCCCTAAGCCTAAGAGCCTGAGTCTAACCCTAACCCTAAGAGCCTGAGTCTAACCCTCACCCTAAGAGCCTGAGTCTAACCCTAACCCTAAGAGCCTGAGTCTAACCCTAACCCGAAGAGCCTGAGTCTAACCCTAACCCTAAGAGCCTGAGTCTAACCCTAACCCGAAGAGCCTGAGTCTAACCCTAACCCTAAGAGCCTGAGTCTAACCCTAACCCTAAGAGCCTGAGTCTGAGTCTAACCCTAAGAGCCTGAGTCTAACCCCTAACCCGAAGAGCCTGAGTCTAACCCTAACCCGAAGAGCCTGAGTCTAACCCTAACCCGAAGAGCCTGAGTCTAACCCTAACCCCTAAGAGCCTGAGTCTAACCCTAACCCTAAGAGCCTGAGTCTAACCCTAACCCTAAGAGCCTGAGTCTAACCCTCACCCTAAGAGCCTGAGTCTAACCCTCACCCTAAAGCCTGAGTCTAACCCTAACCCTAAGAGCCTGAGTCTAACCCTCACCCTAAGAGCCTGAGTCTAACCCTAACCCGAAGAGCCTGAGTCTAACCCTCACCCTAAGAGCCTGAGTCTAACCCTAACCCGAAGAGCCTGAGTCTAACCCTAACCCTAAGAGCCTGAGTCTAACCCTAACCCTAAGAGCCTGAGTCTAACCCTCACCCTAAGAGCCTGAGTCGAACCGTAACCCGAAGAGCCTGAGTCTAACCCTAACCCTAAGAGCCTGAGTCTAACCCTAACCCTAAGAGCCTGAGTCTAACCCTAACCCTAAGAGCCTGAGTCTAACCCTCACCCTAAGAGCCTGAGTCTAACCCTAACCCTAAGAGCCTGAGTCTAACCCTAACCCTAAGAGCCTGAGTCTAACCCTAACCCGAAGAGCCTGAGTCTAACCCTAACCCTAAGAGCCTGAGTCTAACCCTAACCCTAAGAGCCTGAGTCTAACCCTAACCCTAAGAGCCTGAGTCTAACCCTAACCCGAAGAGCCTGAGTCTAACCCTAACCCGAAGAGCCTGAGTCTAACCCTCACCCTAAGAGCCTGAGTCTAACCCTAAGCCTAAGAGCCTGAGTCTAACCCTAACCCTAAGAGCCTGAGTCTAACCCTAACCCTAAGAGCCTGAGTCTAACCCTAACTAAGAGCCTGAGTCTAACCCTAACCCTAAGAGCCTGAGTCTAACCCTAACCCTAAGAGCCCTGAGTCTAACCCTAACCCTAAGAGCCTGAGTCTAACCCTCACCCTAAGAGCCTGAGTCTAACCCTAACCCTAAGAGCCTGAGTCTAACCCTAACCCTAAGGCCTGAGTCTAACCCTAACCCTAAGAGCCTGAGTCTAACCCAAACCCTAAGAGCCTGAGTCTAACCCTAACCCGAAGAGCCTGAGTCTAACCCTAACCCGAAGAGCCTGAGTCTAACCCTCACCCTAAGAGCCTGAGTCTAACCCTCACCCTAAGAGCCTGAGTCTAACCCTCACCCTAAGAGCCTGAGTCTAACCCTAACCCTAAGAGCCTGAGTCTAACCCTCACCCTAAGAGCCTGAGTCTAACCCTAACCCTAAGAGCCTGAGTCTAACCCTAACCCTAAGAGCCTGAGTCTAACCCTAACCCGAAGAGCCTGAGTCTAACCCTAACCCTAAGAGCCTGAGTCTAACCCTAACCCGAAGCGCCTGAGTCTAACCCTAACCCTAAGAGCCTGAGTCTAACCCTAACCCTAAGAGCCTGAGTCTAACCCTCACCCGAAGAGCCTGAGTCTAACCCTCACCCTAAGAGCCTGAGTCTAACCCTAACCCTAAGAGCCTGAGTCTAACCCTAAGCCTAAGAGCCTGAGTCTAACCCTCACCCTAAAGCCTGAGTCTAACCCTCACCCTAAGAGCCTGAGTCTAACCCTAACCTAAGAGCCTGAGTCTAACCCTCACCCTAAGAGCCTGAGTCTAACCCTCACCCTAAGAGCCTGAGTCTAACCCTAACCCTAAGAGCCTGAGTCTAACCCTAAGCCTAAGAGCCTGAGTCTAACCCTAACCCGAAGCGCCTGAGTCTAACCCTCACCCTAAGAGCCTGAGTCTAACCCTAACCCTAAGAGCCTGAGTCTAACCCTAACCCTAAGAGCCTGAGTCTAACCCTAACCCGAAGAGCCTGAGTCTAACCCTAACCCTAAGAGCCTGAGTCTAACCCTAACCCGAAGAGCCTGAGTCTAACCCTAACCCGAAGAGCTGAGTCTACCTCACCCTAAGAGCCTGAGTCTAACCCTAACCCTAAGAGCCTGAGTCTAACCCTAACCCGAAGAGCCTGAGTCTAACCCTAACCCGAAGAGCCTGAGTCTAACCCTAACCCTAAGAGCCTGAGTCTAACCCTAACCCTAAGAGCCTGAGTCTAACCCTAACCCTAAGAGCCTGAGTCTAACCCTCACCCTAAGAGCCTGAGTCTAACCCTAACCCTAAGAGCCTGAGTCTAACCCTCACCCTAAGAGCCTGAGTCTAACCCTAACCCTAAGAGCCTGAGTCCTAACCCTCACCCTAAGAGCCTGAGTCTAACCCTAACCCTAAGAGCCTGAGTCTAACCCTCACCCTAAGAGCCTGAGTCTAACCCTAACCCGAAGAGCCTGAGTCTAACCCTCACCCTAAGAGCCTGAGTCTAACCCTAACCCTAAGAGCCTGAGTCTAACCTCACCCTAAGAGCCTGAGTCGAACCCTAACCCGAAGAGCCTGAGTCTAACCCTAACCCGAGAGCCTGAGTCTAACCCTAACCCTAAGAGCCTGAGTCTAACCCTAAGCCTAAGAGCCTGAGTCTAACCCTAACCGAAGAGCCTGAGTCTAACCCTCACCCTAAGAGCCTGAGTCTAACCCTCACCCTAAGAGCCTGAGTCTAACCTCTCACCCTAAAAGCCTGAGTCTAACCCTAACCCTAAGAGCCTGAGTCTAACCCTAAGCCTAAGAGCCTGAGTCTAACCCTAACCCGAAGGGCCTGAGTCTAACCCTAACCCTAAGAGCCTGAGTCTAACCCTAACCCTAAGAGCCTGAGTCTAACCCTCACCCTAAAGCCTGAGTCTAACCCTAACCCAAGAGCCTGAGTCTAACCCTAACCCTAAGAGCCTGAGTCTAACCCTAACCCGAAGAGGCCTGAGTCTAACCCTCACCCTAAGAGCCTGAGTCTAACCCTAACCCTAAGAGCCTGAGTCTAACCCTAACCCGAAGAGCCTGAGTCTAACCCTAACCCGAAGAGCCTGAGTCTAACCCTAACCCGAAGAGCCTGAGTCTAACCTAACCCTAAGAGCCTGAGTCTAACCCTAACCCTAAGAGCCTGAGTCTAACCCTAACCCTAAGAGCCTGAGTCTAACCCTAACCCTAAGAGCCTGAGTCTAACCCTAACCCTAAGAGCCCCCCCCCTGAGTCTAACCCTAACCCTAAGAGCCTGAGTCTAACCCTCACCCTAAGAGCCTGAGTCTAACCCTCACCCTAAGAGCCTGAGTCTAACCCTAACCCTAAGAGCCTGAGTCTAACCCTCACCCTAAGAGCCTGAGTCTAACCCTAACCCTAAGAGCCTGAGTCTAACCCTCACCCTAAGAGCCTGAGTCTAACCCTAACCCGAAGAGCCTGAGTCTAACCCTAACCCTAAGAGCCTGAGTCTAACCCTAACCCTAAGAGCCTGAGTCTAACCCTCACCCTAAGAGCCTGAGTCTAACCCTAACCCTAAGAGCCTGAGTCTAACCCTAACCCTAAGGGCCTGAGTCTAACCCTAACCCTAAGAGCCTGAGTCTAACCCAAACCCTAAGAGCCTGAGTCTAACCCTAACCCTAAGAGCCTGAGTCTAACCCTAACCCGAAGAGCCTGAGTCTAACCCTCACCCTAAGAGCCTGAGTCTAACCCTAACCCGAAGAGCCTGAGTCTAACCCTCACCCGAAGAGCCTGAGTCTAACCCTAACCCTAAGAGCCTGAGTCTAACCCTAACCCGAAGAGCCTGAGTCTAACCCTAACCCGAAGAGCCTGAGTCTAACCCTAACCCTAAGAGCCTGAGTCTAACCCTAACCCGAAGAGCCTGAGTCTAACCCTAACCCTAGAGCCTGAGTCTAACCCTAACCCGAAGAGCCTGAGTCTAACCCTAACCCGAAGAGCCTGAGTCTAACCCTCACCCTAAGAGCCTGAGTCTAACCCTAACCCTAAGAGCCTGAGTCTAACCCTCACCCTAAAAGCCTGAGTCTAACCCTAAGCCTAAGAGCCTGAGTCTAACCCTAACCCGAAGAGCCTGAGTCTAACCCTAACCCGAAGAGCCTGAGTCTAACCCTAACCCGAAGAGCCTGAGTCTAACCCTAACCCTAAGAGCCTGAGTCTAACCCTCACCCTAAGAGCCTGAGTCTAACCCTCACCCTAAGAGCCTGAGTCTAACCCTAACCCGAAGAGCCTGAGTCTAACCCTCACCCTAAGAGCCTGAGTCTAACCCTAACCCGAAGAGCCTGAGTCTAACCCTAACCCGAAGAGCCTGAGTCTAACCCTAACCCTAAGAGCCTGAGTCTAACCCTAACCCTAAGAGCCTGAGTCTAACCCTCACCCTAAGAGCCTGAGTCTAACCCTAACCCTAAGAGCCTGAGTCTAACCCTAACCCTAAGAGCCTGAGTCTAACCCTCACCCTAAGAGCCTGAGTCTAACCCTAACCCTAAGAGCCTGAGTCTAACCCTAACCCTAAGAGCCTCAGTCTAACCCTAACCCTAAGAGCCTGAGTCTAACCCTAACCCGAGAGCCTGAGTCTAACCCTCACCCTAAGAGCCTGAGTCTAACCCTAACCCTAAGAGCCTGAGTCTAACCCTAACCCTAAGGGCCTGAGTCTAACCCTAACCCTAAGAGCCTGAGTCTAACCCTAACCCGAAGAGCCTGAGTCTAACCCAAACCCTAAGAGCCTGAGTCTAACCCTAACCCTAAGAGCCTGAGTCTAACCCTAACCCGAAGAGCCTGAGTCTAACCCTCACCCTAAGAGCCTGAGTCTAACCCTCACCCTAAGAGCCTGAGTCTAACCCTAACCCTAAGAGCCTGAGTCTAACCCTCACCCTAAGAGCCTGAGTCTAACCCTAACCCGAAGAGCCTGAGTCTAACCCTAACCCGAAGAGCCTGAGTCTAACCCTAACCCTAAGAGCCTGAGTCTAACCCTCACCCTAAGAGCCTGAGTCTAACCCTCACCCTAAGAGCCTGAGTCTAACCCTAACCCGAAGAGCCTGAGTCTAACCCTCACCCTAAGAGCCTGAGTCTAACCCTCCCCCTAAGAGCCTGAGTCTAACCCTAACCCTAAGAGCCTGAGTCTAACCCTAACCCGAAGAGCCTGAGTCTAACCCTAACCCTAAGAGCCTGAGTCTAACCCTAACCCTAAGAGCCTGAGTCTAACCCTAACCCGAAGAGCCTGAGTCTAACCCCTCACCCTAAGAGCCTGAGTCTAACCCTCACCCTAAGAGCCTGAGTCTAACCCTAACCCTAAGAGCCTGAGTCTAACCCTCACCCTAAGAGCCTGAGTCTAACCCTAACCCGAAGAGCCTGAGTCTAACCCTAACCCGAAGAGCCTGAGTCTAACCCTAACCCTAAGAGCCTGAGTCTAACCCTCACCCTAAGAGCCTGAGTCTAACCCTCACCCTAAGAGCCTGAGTCTAACCCTAACCCCGAAGAGCCTGAGTCTAACCCTCACCCTAAGAGCCTGAGTCTAACCCTCACCCTAAGAGCCTGAGTCTAACCCTCACCCTAAGAGCCTGAGTCTAACCCTAACCCGAAGAGCCTGAGTCTAACCCTCACCCTAAGAGCCTGAGTCTAACCCTCACCCTAAGAGCCTGAGTCTAACCCTAACCCTAAGAGCCTGAGTCTAACCCTAACCCGAAGAGCCTGAGTCTAACCCTAACCCTAAGAGCCTGAGTCTAACCCTAACCCGAAGAGCCTGAGTCTAACCCTCACCCTAAGAGCCTGAGTCTAACCCTAACCCGAAGAGCCTGAGTCTAACCCTAACCCGAAGAGCCTGAGTCTAACCCTAACCCGAAGAGCCTGAGTCTAACCCTAACCCGAAGAGCCTGAGTCTAACCCTAACCCTAAGAGCCTGAGTCTAACCCTAACCCTAAGAGCCTGAGTCTAACCCTAACCCTAAGAGCCTGAGTCTAACCCTAACCCGAAGAGCCTGAGTCTAACCCTCACCCTAAGAGCCTGAGTCTAACCCTAACCCGAAGAGCCTGAGTCTAACCCTAACCCGAAGAGCCTGAGTCTAACCCTCACCCTAAGAGCCTGAGTCTAACCCTAACCCGAAGAGCCTGAGTCTAACCCTAACCCTAAGAGCCTGAGTCTAACCCTAACCCTAAGAGCCTGAGTCTAACCCTAACCCTAAGAGCCTGAGTCTAACCCTCACCCTAAGAGCCTGAGTCGAACCGTAACCCGAAGAGCCTGAGGCTACAACCCTAACCCTAAGAGCCTGAGTCTAACCCTAACCCTAAGAGCCTGAGTCTAACCCTAACCCTAAGAGCCTGAGTCTAACCCTCACCCTAAGAGCCTGAGTCTAACCCTAACCCTAAGAGCCTGAGTCTAACCCTAACCCTAAGAGCCTGAGTCTAACCCTAACCCGAAGAGCCTGAGTCTAACCCTAACCCTAAGAGCCTGAGTCTAACCCTAACCCTAAGAGCCTGAGTCTAACCCTAACCCTAAGAGCCTGAGTCTAACCCTAACCCGAAGAGCCTGAGTCTAACCCTAACCCGAAGAGCCTGAGTCTAACCCTCACCTAAGAGCCTGAGTCTAACCCTAAGCCTAAGAGCCTGAGTCTAACCCTAACCCTAAGAGCCTGAGTCTAACCCTAACCCTAAGAGCCTGAGTCTAACCCTAACTCTAAGAGCCTGAGTCTAACCCTAACCCTAAGAGCCTGAGTCTAACCCTAACCCTAAGAGCCTGAGTCTAACCCTAACCCTAAGAGCCTGAGTCTAACCCTCACCCTAAGAGCCTGAGTCTAACCCTAACCCTAAGAGCCTGAGTCTAACCTAACCCTAAGGCCTGAGTCTAACCCTAACCCTAAGAGCCTGAGTCTAACCCAAAACCCTAAGAGCCTGAGTCTAACCCTAACCCGAAGAGCCTGAGTCTAACCCTAACCCGAAGAGCCTGAGTCTAACCCTCACCCTAAGAGCCTGAGTCTAACCCTCACCCTAAGAGCCTGAGTCTAACCCTCACCCTAAGAGCCTGAGTCTAACCCTAACCCCTAAGAGCCTGAGTCTAACCCTCACCCTAAGAGCCTGAGTCTAACCCTAACCCTAAGAGCCTGAGTCTAACCCTAACCCTAAGAGCCTGAGTCTAACCCTAACCCGAAGAGCCTGAGTCTAACCCTAACCCTAAGAGCCTGAGTCTAACCCTAACCCGAAGCGCCTGAGTCTAACCCTAACCCTAAGAGCCTGAGTCTAACCCTAACCCTAAGAGCCTGAGTCTAACCCTCACCCGAAGAGCCTGAGTCTAACCCTCACCCTAAGAGCCTGAGTCTAACCCTAACCCTAAGAGCCTGAGTCTAACCCTAAGCCTAAGAGCCTGAGTCTAACCCTAACCCGAAGAGCCTGAGTCTAACCCTCACCCTAAGAGCCTGAGTCTAACCCTAACCCTAAGAGCCTGAGTCTAACCCTCACCCTAAGAGCCTGAGTCTAACCCTCACCCTAAGAGCCTGAGTCTAACCTAACCCTAAGAGCCTGAGTCTAACCCTAACCCTAAGAGCCTGAGTCTAACCCTACCCGAAGCGCCTGAGTCTAACCCTCACCCTAAGAGCCTGAGTCTAACCCTAACCCTAAGAGCCTGAGTCTAACCTAACCCTAAGAGCCTGAGTCTAACCCTAACCCGAAGAGCCTGAGTCTAACCCTAACCCTAAGAGCCTGAGTCTAACCCTAACCCGAAGAGCCTGAGTCTAACCCTAACCCGAAGAGCCTGAGTCTAACCCTCACCCTAAGAGCCTGAGTCTAACCCTAACCCGAAGAGCCTGAGTCTAACCCTAACCCGAAGAGCCTGAGTCTAACCCTAACCCGAAGAGCCTGAGTCTAACCCTAACCCGAAGAGCCTGAGTCTAACCCTAACCCTAAGAGCCTGAGTCTAACCCTAACCCTAAGAGCCTGAGTCTAACCCTCACCCTAAGAGCCTGAGTCGAACCGTACCCGAAGAGCCTGAGTCTAACCCTCACCCTAAGAGCCTGAGTCTAACCCTAACCCTAAGAGCCTGAGTCTAACCCTCACCCTAAGAGCCTGAGTCTAACCCTAACCCTAAGAGCCTGAGTCTAACCCTCACCCTAAGAGCCTGAGTCTAACCCTAACCCGAAGAGCCTGAGTCTAACCCTCACCCTAAGAGCCTGAGTCTAACCCTAACCCTAAGAGCCTGAGTCTAACCCTCACCCTAAGAGCCTGAGTCGAACCGTAACCCGAAGAGCCTGAGTCTAACCCTAACCCTAAGAGCCTGAGTCTAACCCTAACCCTAAGAGCCTGAGTCTAACCCTAAGCCTAAGAGCCTGAGTCTAACCCTAACCCGAAGAGCCTGAGTCTAACCCTCACCCTAAGAGCCTGAGTCTAACCCTCACCCTAAGAGCCTGAGTCTAACCCTCACCCTAAGAGCCTGAGTCTAACCCTAACCCTAAGAGCCTGAGTCTAACCCTAAGCCTAAGAGCCTGAGTCTAACCCTAACCCGAAGCGCCTGAGTCTAACCCTCACCCTAAGAGCCTGAGTCTAACCCTAACCCTAAGAGCCTGAGTCTAACCCTAACCCTAAGAGCCTGAGTCTAACCCTAACCCGAAGAGCCTGAGTCTAACCCTAACCCTAAGAGCCTGAGTCTAACCCTAACCCTAAGAGCCTGAGTCTAACCCTAACCCGAAGAGCCTGAGTCTAACCCTCACCCTAAGAGCCTGAGTCTAACCCTAACCCTAAGAGCCTGAGTCTAACCCTAACCCGAAGAGCCTGAGTCTAACCCTAACCCGAAGAGCCTGAGTCTAACCCTAACCCGAAGAGCCTGAGTCTAACCCTAACCCTAAGAGCCTGAGTCTAACCCTAACCCTAAGAGCCTGAGTCTAACCCTAACCCTAAGAGCCTGAGTCTAACCCTAACCCTAAGAGCCTGAGTCTAACCCTAACCCTAAGAGCCTGAGTCTAACCCTAACCCTAAGAGCCTGAGTCTAACCCTCACCCTAAGAGCCTGAGTCTAACCCTCACCCTAAGAGCCTGAGTCTAACCCTAACCCTAAGAGCCTGAGTCTAACCCTCACCCTAAGAGCCTGAGTCTAACCCTAACCCGAAGAGCCTGAGTCTAACCCTCACCCTAAGAGCCTGAGTCTAACCCTAACCCGAAGAGCCTGAGTCTAACGCTAACCCTAAGAGCCTGAGTCTAACCCTAACCCTAAGAGCCTGAGTCTAACCCTCACCCTAAGAGCCTGAGTCTAACCCTAACCCTAAGAGCCTGAGTCTAACCCTAACCCTAAGGGCCTGAGTCTAACCCTAACCCTAAGAGCCTGAGTCTAACCCAAACCCTAAGAGCCTGAGTCTAACCCTAACCCTAAGAGCCTGAGTCTAACCCTAACCCGAAGAGCCTGAGTCTAACCCTCACCCTAAGAGCCTGAGTCTAACCCTAACCCTAAGAGCCTGAGTCTAACCCTCACCCTAAGAGCCTGAGTCTAACCCTAACCCTAAGAGCCTGAGTCTAACCCTAACCCTAAGAGCCTGAGTCTAACCCTAACCCGAAGAGCCTGAGTCTAACCCTAACCCTAAGAGCCTGAGTCTAACCCTAACCCGAAGAGCCTGAGTCTAACCCTAACCCGAAGAGCCTGAGTCTAACCCTAACCCTAAGAGCCTGAGTCTAACCCTAACTCTAAGAGCCTGAGTCTAACCCTAACCCTAAGAGCCTGAGTCTAACCCTAACCCGAAGAGCCTGAGTCTAACCCTAACCCGAAGAGCCTGAGTCTAACCCTCACCCTAAGAGCCTGAGTCTAACCCTAACCCTAAGAGCCTGAGTCTAACCCTCACCCTAAAAGCCTGAGTCTAACCCTAAGCCTAAGAGCCTGAGTCTAACCCTAACCCGAAGAGCCTGAGTCTAACCCTAACCCGAAGAGCCTGAGTCTAACCCTAACCCGAAGAGCCTGAGTCTAACCCTAACCCTAAGAGCCTGAGTCTAACCCTCACCCTAAGAGCCTGAGTCTAACCCTAACCCGAAGAGCCTGAGTCTAACCCTCACCCTAAGAGCCTGAGTCTAACCCTAACCCGAAGAGCCTGAGTCTAACCCTAACCCGAAGAGCCTGAGTCTAACCCTAACCCTAAGAGCCTGAGTCTAACCCTAACCCTAAGAGCCTGAGTCTAACCCTCACCCTAAGAGCCTGAGTCTAACCCTAACCCTAAGAGCCTGAGTCTAACCCTAACCCTAAGAGCCTGAGTCTAACCCTCACCCTAAGAGCCTGAGTCTAACCCTAACCCTAAGAGCCTGAGTCTAACCCTAACCCGAAGAGCCTGAGTCTAACCCTAACCCGAAGAGCCTGAGTCTAACCCTCACCCTAAGAGCCTGAGTCTAACCCTAACCCTAAGAGCCTGAGTCTAACCCTAACCCTAAGAGCCTGAGTCTAACCCTAACCCTAAGGGCCTGAGTCTAACCCTAACCCTAAGAGCCTGAGTCTAACCCTAACCCGAAGAGCCTGAGTCTAACCCAAACCCTAAGAGCCTGAGTCTAACCCTAACCCTAAGAGCCTGAGTCTAACCCTAACCCAAAGAGCCTGAGTCTAACCCTCACCCTAAGAGCCTGAGTCTAACCCTCACCCTAAGAGCCTGAGTCTAACCCTAACCCTAAGAGCCTGAGTCTAACCCTCACCCTAAGAGCCTGAGTCTAACCCTAACCCGAAGAGCCTGAGTCTAACCCTAACCCGAAGAGCCTGAGTCTAACCCTAACCCTAAGAGCCTGAGTCTAACCCTCACCCTAAGAGCCTGAGTCTAACCCTCACCCTAAGAGCCTGAGTCTAACCCTAACCCGAAGAGCCTGAGTCTAACCCTCACCCTAAGAGCCTGAGTCTAACCCTCACCCTAAGAGCCTGAGTCTAACCCTAACCCTAAGAGCCTGAGTCTAACCCTAACCCGAAGAGCCTGAGTCTAACCCTAACCCTAAGAGCCTGAGTCTAACCCTAACCCTAAGAGCCTGAGTCTAACCCTAACCCTAAGAGCCTGAGTCTAACCCTCACCCTAAGAGCCTGAGTCTAACCCTCACCCTAAGAGCCTGAGTCTAACCCTAACCCTAAGAGCCTGAGTCTAACCCTCACCCTAAGAGCCTGAGTCTAACCCTAACCCGAAGAGCCTGAGTCTAACCCTAACCCGAAGAGCCTGAGTCTAACCCTAACCCTAAGAGCCTGAGTCTAACCCTCACCCTAAGAGCCTGAGTCTAACCCTCACCCTAAGAGCCTGAGTCTAACCCTAACCCGAAGAGCCTGAGTCTAACCCTCACCCTAAGAGCCTGAGTCTAACCCTCACCCTAAGAGCCTGAGTCTAACCCTAACCCTAAGAGCCTGAGTCTAACCCTCACCCTAAGAGCCTGAGTCTAACCCTAACCCTAAGAGCCTGAGTCTAACCCTAACCCTAAGAGCCTGAGTCTAACCCTCACCCTAAGAGCCTGAGTCTAACCCTAACCCTAAGAGCCTGAGTCTAACCCTAACCCTAAGAGCCTCAGTCTAACCCTAACCCTAAGAGCCTGAGTCTAACCCTAACCCGAAGAGCCTGAGTCTAACCCTCACCCTAAGAGCCTGAGTCTAACCCTAACCCTAAGAGCCTGAGTCTAACCCTCACCCTAAGAGCCTGAGTCTAACCCTAACCCTAAGAGCCTGAGTCTAACCCTAACCCGAAGAGCCTGAGTCTAACCCTAACCCGAAGAGCCTGAGTCTAACCCTAACCCGAAGAGCCTGAGTCTAACCCTCACCCTAAGAGCCTGAGTCTAACCCTAACCCTAAGAGCCTGAGTCTAACCCTAAGCCTAAGAGCCTGAGTCTAACCCTAACCCGAAGCGCCTGAGTCTAACCCTCACCCTAAGAGCCTGAGTCTAACCCTAACCCTAAGAGCCTGAGTCTAACCCTAACCCGAAGAGCCTGAGTCTAACCCTAACCCTAAGAGCCTGAGTCTAACCCTAACCCGAAGAGCCTGAGTCTAACCCTAACCCGAAGAGCCTGAGTCTAACCCTCACCCTAAGAGCCTGAGTCTAACCCTAACCCGAAGAGCCTGAGTCTAACCCTAACCCGAAGAGCCTGAGTCTAACCCTAACCCGAAGAGCCTGAGTCTAACCCTAACCCGAAGAGCCTGAGTCTAACCCTAACCCTAAGAGCCTGAGTCTAACCCTAACCCTAAGAGCCTGAGTCTAACCCTCACCCTAAGAGCCTGAGTCTAACCCTCACCCTAAGAGCCTGAGTCTAACCCTAACCCTAAGAGCCTGAGTCTAACCCTCACCCTAAGAGCCTGAGTCTAACCCTAACCCGAAGAGCCTGAGTCTAACCCTCACCCTAAGAGCCTGAGTCTAACCCTAACCCTAAGAGCCTGAGTCTAACCCTCACCCTAAGAGCCTGAGTCTAACCCTCACCCGAAGAGCCTGAGTCTAACCCTAACCCTAAGAGCCTGAGTCTAACCCTAACCCTAAGAGCCTGAGTCTAACCCTCACCCTAAGAGCCTGAGTCTAACCCTAACCCTAAGAGCCTGAGTCTAACCCTAACCCTAAGAGCCTGAGTCTAACCCTAACCCGAAGAGCCTGAGTCTAACCCTAACTCTAAGAGCCTGAGTCTAACCCTAACCCTAAGAGCCTGAGTCTAACCCTAACCCTAAGAGCCTGAGTCTAACCCTAACCCGAAGAGCCTGAGTCTAACCCTAACCCTAAGAGCCTGAGTCTAACCCTAAGCCTAAGAGCCTGAGTCTAACCCTCACCCTAAGAGCCTGAGTCTAACCCTAAGCCTAAGAGCCTGAGTCTAACCCTAACCCTAAGAGCCTGAGTCTAACCCTAACCCTAAGAGCCTGAGTCTAACCCTAACTCTAAGAGCCTGAGTCTAACCCTAACCCTAAGAGCCTGAGTCTAACCCTAACCCTAAGAGCCTGAGTCTAACCCTAACTCTAAGAGCCTGAGTCTAACCCTCACCCTAAGAGCCTGAGTCTAACCCTAACCCTAAGAGCCTGAGTCTAACCCTAACCCTAAGGGTCTGAGTCTAACCCTAACCCTAAGAGCCTGAGTCTAACCCAAACCCTAAGAGCCTGAGTCTAACCCTAACCCTAAGAGCCTGAGTCTAACCCTAACCCTAAGAGCCTGAGTCTAACCCTCACCCTAAGAGCCTGAGTCTAACCCTCACCCTAAGAGCCTGAGTCTAACCCTCACCCTAAGAGCCTGAGTCTAACCCTAACCCTAAGAGCCTGAGTCTAACCCTCACCCTAAGAGCCTGAGTCTAACCCTAACCCTAAGAGCCTGAGTCTAACCCTAACCCTAAGAGCCTGAGTCTAACCCTAACCCGAAGAGCCTGAGTCTAACCCTAACCCGAAGAGCCTGAGTCTAACCCTAACCCGAAGAGCCTGAGTCTAACCCTAACCCGAAGAGCCTGAGTCTAACCCTCACCCTAAGAGCCTGAGTCTAACCCTCACCCGAAGAGCCTGAGTCTAACCCGCACCCTAAGAGCCTGAGTCTAACCCTAACCCTAAGAGCCTGAGTCTAACCCTAAGCCTAAGAGCCTGAGTCTAACCCTAACCCGAAGAGCCTGAGTCTAACCCTCACCCTAAGAGCCTGAGTCTAACCCTAACCCTAAGAGCCTGAGTCTAACCCTCACCCTAAGAGCCTGAGTCTAACCCTCACCCTAAGAGCCTGAGTCTAACCCTAACCCTAAGAGCCTGAGTCTAACCCTAAGCCTAAGAGCCTGAGTCTAACCCTAACCCGAAGCGCCTGAGTCTAACCCTCACCCTAAGAGCCTGAGTCTAACCCTAACCCGAAGAGCCTGAGTCTAACCCTAACCCGAAGAGCCTGAGTCTAACCCTCACCCTAAGAGCCTGAGTCTAACCCTAACCCTAAGAGCCTGAGTCTAACCCTAACCCGAAGAGCCTGAGTCTAACCCTAACCCGAAGAGCCTGAGTCTAACCCTAACCCTAAGAGCCTGAGTCTAACCCTCACCCTAAGAGCCTGAGTCTAACCCTCACCCGAAGAGCCTGAGTCTAACCCTCACCCTAAGAGCCTGAGTCTAACCCTAACCCGAAGAGCCTGAGTCTAACCCTAACCCGAAGAGCCTGAGTCTAACCCTCACCCTAAGAGCCTGAGTCTAACCCTAACCCTAAGAGCCTGAGTCTAACCCTAACCCGAAGAGCCTGAGTCTAACCCTAACCCGAAGAGCCTGAGTCTAACCCTAACCCTAAGAGCCTGAGTCTAACCCTCACCCTAAGAGCCTGAGTCTAACCCTCACCCGAAGAGCCTGAGTCTAACCCTAACCCTAAGAGCCTGAGTCTAACCCTAACCCTAAGAGCCTGAGTCTAACCCTCACCCTAAGAGCCTGAGTCTAACCCTAACCCTAAGAGCCTGAGTCTAACCCTAACCCTAAGAGCCTGAGTCTAACCCTAACCCGAAGAGCCTGAGTCTAACCCTAACTCTAAGAGCCTGAGTCTAACCCTAACCCTAAGAGCCTGAGTCTAACCCTAACCCTAAGAGCCTGAGTCTAACCCTAACCCGAAGAGCCTGAGTCTAACCCTAACCCTAAGAGCCTGAGTCTAACCCTAAGCCTAAGAGCCTGAGTCTAACCCTCACCCTAAGAGCCTGAGTCTAACCCTAAGCCTAAGAGCCTGAGTCTAACCCTAACCCTAAGAGCCTGAGTCTAACCCTAACCCTAAGAGCCTGAGTCTAACCCTAACTCTAAGAGCCTGAGTCTAACCCTAACCCTAAGAGCCTGAGTCTAACCCTCACCCTAAGAGCCTGAGTCTAACCCTAACCCTAAGAGCCTGAGTCTAACCCTAACCCTAAGAGCCTGAGTCTAACCCTCACCCTAAGAGCCTGAGTCTAACCCTAACCCTAAGAGCCTGAGTCTAACCCTAACCCTAAGAGCCTGAGTCTAACCCTCACCCTAAGAGCCTGAGTCTAACCCTAACCCTAAGAGCCTGAGTCTAACCCTAACCCTAAGAGCCTCAGTCTAACCCTCACCCTAAGAGCCTGAGTCTAACCCTAACCCGAAGAGCCTGAGTCTAACCCTAACCCTAAGAGCCTGAGTCTAACCCTAACCCTAAGAGCCTGAGTCTAACCCTAACCCTAAGGGCCTGAGTCTAACCCTAACCCTAAGAGCCTGAGTCTAACCCTAACCCGAAGAGCCTGAGTCTAACCCTCACCCTAAGAGCCTGAGTCTAACCCTAACCCTAAGAGCCTGAGTCTAACCCTAACCCAAAGAGCCTGAGTCTAACCCTCACCCTAAGAGCCTGAGTCTAACCCTCACCCTAAGAGCCTGAGTCTAACCCTAACCCTAAGAGCCTGAGTCTAACCCTCACCCTAAGAGCCTGAGTCTAACCCTAACCCGAAGAGCCTGAGTCTAACCCTAACCCGAAGAGCCTGAGTCTAACCCTAACCCTAAGAGCCTGAGTCTAACCCTCACCCTAAGAGCCTGAGTCTAACCCTCACCCTAAGAGCCTGAGTCTAACCCTAACCCGAAGAGCCTGAGTCTAACCCTCACCCTAAGAGCCTGAGTCTAACCCTCACCCTAAGAGCCTGAGTCTAACCCTAACCCTAAGAGCCTGAGTCTAACCCTAACCCGAAGAGCCTGAGTCTAACCCTAACCCTAAGAGCCTGAGTCTAACCCTAACCCTAAGAGCCTGAGTCTAACCCTAACCCGAAGAGCCTGAGTCTAACCCTCACCCTAAGAGCCTGAGTCTAACCCTCACCCTAAGAGCCTGAGTCTAACCCTAACCCTAAGAGCCTGAGTCTAACCCTCACCCTAAGAGCCTGAGTCTAACCCTAACCCGAAGAGCCTGAGTCTAACCCTAACCCGAAGAGCCTGAGTCTAACCCTAACCCTAAGAGCCTGAGTCTAACCCTCACCCTAAGAGCCTGAGTCTAACCCTCACCCTAAGAGCCTGAGTCTAACCCTAACCCGAAGAGCCTGAGTCTAACCCTCACCCTAAGAGCCTGAGTCTAACCCTCACCCTAAGAGCCTGAGTCTAACCCTAACCCTAAGAGCCTGAGTCTAACCCTCACCCTAAGAGCCTGAGTCTAACCCTAACCCTAAGAGCCTGAGTCTAACCCTAACCCTAAGAGCCTGAGTCTAACCCTCACCCTAAGAGCCTGAGTCTAACCCTAACCCTAAGAGCCTGAGTCTAACCCTAACCCTAAGAGCCTCAGTCTAACCCTAACCCTAAGAGCCTGAGTCTAACCCTAACCCGAAGAGCCTGAGTCTAACCCTCACCCTAAGAGCCTGAGTCTAACCCTAACCCTAAGAGCCTGAGTCTAACCCTCACCCTAAGAGCCTGAGTCTAACCCTAACCCTAAGAGCCTGAGTCTAACCCTAACCCGAAGAGCCTGAGTCTAACCCTAACCCGAAGAGCCTGAGTCTAACCCTAACCCGAAGAGCCTGAGTCTAACCCTCACCCTAAGAGCCTGAGTCTAACCCTAACCCTAAGAGCCTGAGTCTAACCCTAAGCCTAAGAGCCTGAGTCTAACCCTAACCCGAAGCGCCTGAGTCTAACCCTCACCCTAAGAGCCTGAGTCTAACCCTAACCCTAAGAGCCTGAGTCTAACCCTAACCCGAAGAGCCTGAGTCTAACCCTAACCCTAAGAGCCTGAGTCTAACCCTAACCCGAAGAGCCTGAGTCTAACCCTAACCCGAAGAGCCTGAGTCTAACCCTCACCCTAAGAGCCTGAGTCTAACCCTAACCCGAAGAGCCTGAGTCTAACCCTAACCCGAAGAGCCTGAGTCTAACCCTAACCCGAAGAGCCTGAGTCTAACCCTAACCCGAAGAGCCTGAGTCTAACCCTAACCCTAAGAGCCTGAGTCTAACCCTAACCCTAAGAGCCTGAGTCTAACCCTCACCCTAAGAGCCTGAGTCTAACCCTCACCCTAAGAGCCTGAGTCTAACCCTAACCCTAAGAGCCTGAGTCTAACCCTCACCCTAAGAGCCTGAGTCTAACCCTAACCCGAAGAGCCTGAGTCTAACCCTCACCCTAAGAGCCTGAGTCTAACCCTAACCCTAAGAGCCTGAGTCTAACCCTCACCCTAAGAGCCTGAGTCTAACCCTCACCCGAAGAGCCTGAGTCTAACCCTAACCCTAAGAGCCTGAGTCTAACCCTAACCCTAAGAGCCTGAGTCTAACCCTCACCCTAAGAGCCTGAGTCTAACCCTAACCCTAAGAGCCTGAGTCTAACCCTAACCCTAAGAGCCTGAGTCTAACCCTAACCCGAAGAGCCTGAGTCTAACCCTAACTCTAAGAGCCTGAGTCTAACCCTAACCCTAAGAGCCTGAGTCTAACCCTAACCCTAAGAGCCTGAGTCTAACCCTAACCCGAAGAGCCTGAGTCTAACCCTAACCCTAAGAGCCTGAGTCTAACCCTAAGCCTAAGAGCCTGAGTCTAACCCTCACCCTAAGAGCCTGAGTCTAACCCTAACCCTAAGAGCCTGAGTCTAACCCTAACCCTAAGAGCCTGAGTCTAACCCTAACCCTAAGAGCCTGAGTCTAACCCTAACTCTAAGAGCCTGAGTCTAACCCTAACCCTAAGAGCCTGAGTCTAACCCTAACCCTAAGAGCCTGAGTCTAACCCTAACTCTAAGAGCCTGAGTCTAACCCTCACCCTAAGAGCCTGAGTCTAACCCTAACCCTAAGAGCCTGAGTCTAACCCTAACCCTAAGGGTCTGAGTCTAACCCTAACCCTAAGAGCCTGAGTCTAACCCAAACCCTAAGAGCCTGAGTCTAACCCTAACCCTAAGAGCCTGAGTCTAACCCTAACCCTAAGAGCCTGAGTCTAACCCTCACCCTAAGAGCCTGAGTCTAACCCTCACCCTAAGAGCCTGAGTCTAACCCTCACCCTAAGAGCCTGAGTCTAACCCTAACCCTAAGAGCCTGAGTCTAACCCTCACCCTAAGAGCCTGAGTCTAACCCTAACCCTAAGAGCCTGAGTCTAACCCTAACCCTAAGAGCCTGAGTCTAACCCTAACCCGAAGAGCCTGAGTCTAACCCTAACCCTAAGAGCCTGAGTCTAACCCTAACCCGAAGAGCCTGAGTCTAACCCTAACCCGAAGAGCCTGAGTCTAACCCTAACCCGAAGAGCCTGAGTCTAACCCTCACCCTAAGAGCCTGAGTCTAACCCTCACCCGAAGAGCCTGAGTCTAACCCGCACCCTAAGAGCCTGAGTCTAACCCTAACCCTAAGAGCCTGAGTCTAACCCTAAGCCTAAAAGCCTGAGTCTAACCCTAACCCGAAGAGCCTGAGTCTAACCCTCACCCTAAGAGCCTGAGTCTAACCCTAACCCTAAGAGCCTGAGTCTAACCCTCACCCTAAGAGCCTGAGTCTAACCCTCACCCTAAGAGCCTGAGTCTAACCCTAACCCTAAGAGCCTGAGTCTAACCCTAAGCCTAAGAGCCTGAGTCTAACCCTAACCCGAAGCGCCTGAGTCTAACCCTCACCCTAAGAGCCTGAGTCTAACCCTAACCCGAAGAGCCTGAGTCTAACCCTAACCCTAAGAGCCTGAGTCTAACCCTAACCCGAAGAGCCTGAGTCTAACCCTAACCCTAAGAGCCTGAGCCTAACCCTAACCCTAAGAGCCTGAGTCTAACCCTAACCCGAAGAGCCTGAGTCTAACCCTAACCCGAAGAGCCTGAGTCTAACCCTCACCCTAAGAGCCTGAGTCTAACCCTAACCCTAAGAGCCTGAGTCTAACCCTAACCCGAAGAGCCTGAGTCTAACCCTAACCCGAAGAGCCTGAGTCTAACCCTAACCCTAAGAGCCTGAGTCTAACCCTAACCCTAAGAGCCTGAGTCTAACCCTCACCCTAAGAGCCTGAGTCTAACCCTCACCCTAAGAGCCTGAGTCTAACCCTAACCCTAAGAGCCTGAGTCTAACCCTAACCCGAAGAGCCTGAGTCTAACCCTAACCCTAAGAGCCTGAGTCTAACCCTAACCCGAAGAGCCTGAGTCTAACCCTAACCCGAAGAGCCTGAGTCTAACCCTAACCCTAAGAGCCTGAGTCTAACCCTCACCCTAAGAGCCTGAGTCTAACCCTAACCCTAAGAGCCTGAGTCTAACGCTAACCCGAAGAGCCTGAGTCTAACCCTAACCCGAAGAGCCTGAGTCTAACCCTCACCCTAAGAGCCTGAGTCTAACCCTAACCCTAAGAGCCTGAGTCTAACCCTCACCCTAAAAGCCTGAGTCTAACCCTAAGCCTAAGAGCCTGAGTCTAACCCTAACCCTAAGAGCCTGAGTCTAACCCTAACCCGAAGAGCCTGAGTCTAACCCTAACTCTAAGAGCCTGAGTCTAACCCTAAGCCTAAGAGCCTGAGTCTAACCCTAAGCCTAAGAGCCTGAGTCTAACCCTAACCCTAAGAGCCTGAGTCTAACCCTCACCCTAAGAGCCTGAGTCTAACCCTAACCCTAAGAGCCTGAGTCTAACCCTAACCCTAAGGGCCTGAGTCTAACCCTAACCCTAAGAGCCTGAGTCTAACCCTAACCCGAAGAGCCTGAGTCTAACCCAAACCCTAAGAGCCTGAGTCTAACCCTAACCCTAAGAGCCTGAGTCTAACCCTAACCCGAAGAGCCTGAGTCTAACCCTCACCCTAAGAGCCTGAGTCTAACCCTCACCCTAAGAGCCTGAGTCTAACCCTAACCCTAAGAGCCTGAGTCTAACCCTCACCCTAAGAGCCTGAGTCTAACCCTCACCCTAAGAGCCTGAGTCTAACCCTAACCCGAAGAGCCTGAGTCTAACCCTAACCCTAAGAGCCTGAGTCTAACCCTCACCCGAAGAGCCTGAGTCTAACCCGCACCCTAAGAGCCTGAGTCTAACCCTAACCCTAAGAGCCTGAGTCTAACCCTCACCCTAAGAGCCTGAGTCTAACCCTAACCCTAAGAGCCTGAGTCTAACCCTAACCCTAAGAGCCTGAGTCTAACCCTAACCCTAAGAGCCTGAGTCTAACCCTAACCCTAAGAGCCTGAGTCTAACCCTCACCCTAAGAGCCTGAGTCTAACCCTAACCCTAAGAGCCTGAGTCTAACCCTAACCCTAAGAGCCTGAGTCTAACCCTCACCCTAAGAGCCTGAGTCTAACCCTAACCCTAAGAGCCTGAGTCTAACCCTAACCCGAAGAGCCTCAGTCTAACCCTAACCCTAAGAGCCTGAGTCTAACCCTAACCCGAAGAGCCTGAGTCTAACCCTAACTCTAAGAGCCTGAGTCTAACCCTAACCCTAAGAGCCTGAGTCTAACCCTAACCCTAAGAGCCTGAGTCTAACCCTCACCCTAAGAGCCTGAGTCTAACCCTAACCCGAAGAGCCTGAGTCTAACCCTCACCCTAAGAGCCTGAGTCTAACCCTAACCCTAAGAGCCTGAGTCTAACCCTCACCCTAAGAGCCTGAGTCTAACCCTCACCCGAAGAGCCTGAGTCTAACCCTAACCCTAAGAGCCTGAGTCTAACCCTAACCCTAAGAGCCTGAGTCTAACCCTAACCCTAAGAGCCTGAGTCTAACCCTCACCCTAAGAGCCTGAGTCTAACCCTCACCCGAAGAGCCTGAGTCTAACCCTAACCCTAAGAGCCTGAGTCTAACCCTAACCCTAAGAGCCTGAGTCTAACCCTCACCCTAAGAGCCTGAGTCTAACCCTAACCCTAAGAGCCTGAGTCTAACCCTAACCCTAAGAGCCTGAGTCTAACCCTAACCCGAAGAGCCTGAGTCTAACCCTAACTCTAAGAGCCTGAGTCTAACCCTCACCCTAAGAGCCTGAGTCTAACCCTAACCCTAAGAGCCTGAGTCTAACCCTAACCCGAAGAGCCTGAGTCTAACCCTAACCCTAAGAGCCTGAGTCTAACCCTAAGCCTAAGAGCCTGAGTCTAACCCTAACCCTAAGAGCCTGAGTCTAACCCTCACCCTAAGAGCCTGAGTCTAACCCTAACCCGAAGAGCCTGAGTCTAACCCTCACCCTAAGAGCCTGAGTCTAACCCTAACCCTAAGAGCCTGAGTCTAACCCTCACCCTAAGAGCCTGAGTCTAACCCTCACCCGAAGAGCCTGAGTCTAACCCTAACCCTAAGAGCCTGAGTCTAACCCTAACCCTAAGAGCCTGAGTCTAACCCTCACCCTAAGAGCCTGAGTCTAACCCTCACCCTAAGAGCCTGAGTCTAACCCTAACCCTAAGAGCCTGAGTCTAACCCTAACCCGAAGAGCCTGAGTCTAACCCTCACCCTAAGAGCCTGAGTCTAACCCTAACCCTAAGAGCCTGAGTCTAACCCTAACCCTAAGAGCCTGAGTCTAACCCTCACCCTAAGAGCCTGAGTCGAACCCTAACCCGAAGAGCCTGAGTCTAACCCTCACCCTAAGAGCCTGAGTCTAACCCTCACCCTAAGAGCCTTAGTCTGACCCTAACCCTAAGAGCCTGAGTCTAACCCTAACCCTAAGAGCCTGAGTCTAACCCTAACCCGAAGAGCCTGAGTCTAACCCTAACCCTAAGAGCCTGTGTCTAACCCTCACCCTAAGAGCCTGAGTCTAACCCTCACCCTAAGAGCCTGAGTCTAACCCTAACCCTAAGAGCCTGAGTCTAACCCTCACCCTAAGAGCCTGAGTCTAACCCTCACCCTAAGAGCCTGAGTCTAACCCTAACCCTAAGAGCCTGAGTCTAACCCTAAGCCTAAGAGCCTGAGTCTAACCCTAACCCGAAGCGCCTGAGTCTAACCCTCACCCTAAGAGCCTGAGTCTAACCCTAACCCGAAGAGCCTGAGTCTAACCCTAACCCTAAGAGCCTGAGTCTAACCCTAACCCGAAGAGCCTGAGTCTAACCCTAACCCTAAGAGCCTGAGTCTAACCCTAACCCGAAGAGCCTGAGTCTAACCCTAACCCGAAGAGCCTGAGTCTAACCCTCACCCTAAGAGCCTGAGTCTAACCCTAACCCTAAGAGCCTGAGTCTAACCCTAACCCGAAGAGCCTGAGTCTAACCCTAACCCGAAGAGCCTGAGTCTAACCCTAACCCTAAGAGCCTGAGTCTAACCCTAACCCTAAGAGCCTGAGTCTAACCCTCACCCGAAGAGCCTGAGTCTAACCCTCACCCTAAGAGCCTGAGTCTAACCCTAACCCTAAGAGCCTGAGTCTAACCCTAACCCGAAGAGCCTGAGTCTAACCCTAACCCTAAGAGCCTGAGTCTAACCCTAACCCGAAGAGCCTGAGTCTAACCCTAACTCGAAGAGCCTGAGTCTAACCCTAACCCTAAGAGCCTGAGTCTAACCCTAACCCTAAGAGCCTGAGTCTAACCCTAACCCGAAGAGCCTGAGTCTAACCCTAACTCTAAGAGCCTGAGTCTAACCCTAACCCGAAGAGCCTGAGTCTAACCCTCACCCTAAGAGCCTGAGTCTAACCCTAACCCTAAGAGCCTGAGTCTAACCCTCACCCTAAAAGCCTGAGTCTAACCCTAAGCCTAAGAGCCTGAGTCTAACCCTAACCCTAAGAGCCTGAGTCTAACCCTAACCCGAAGAGCCTGAGTCTAACCCTAACTCTAAGAGCCTGAGTCTAACCCTAACCCTAAGAGCCTGAGTCTAACCCTAACCCTAAGAGCCTGAGTCTAACCCTAACCCTAAGAGCCTGAGTCTAACCCTCACCCTAAGAGCCTGAGTCTAACCCTAACCCTAAGAGCCTGAGTCTAACCCTAACCCTAAGGGCCTGAGTCTAACCCTCACCCTAAGAGCCTGAGTCTAACCCTCACCCTAAGAGCCTGAGTCTAACCCTAACCCTAAGAGCCTGAGTCTAACCCTCACCCTAAGAGCCTGAGTCTAACCCTCACCCTAAGAGCCTGAGTCTAACCCTAACCCGAAGAGCCTGAGTCTAACCCTAACCCTAAGAGCCTGAGTCTAACCCTCACCCGAAGAGCCTGAGTCTAACCCGCACCCTAAGAGCCTGAGTCTAACCCTAACCCTAAGAGCCTGAGTCTAACCCTCACCCTAAGAGCCTGAGTCTAACCCTAACCCTAAGAGCCTGAGTCTAACCCTAACCCTAAGAGCCTGAGTCTAACCCTAACCCTAAGAGCCTGAGTCTAACCCTAACCCTAAGAGCCTGAGTCTAACCCTAACCCTAAGAGCCTGAGTCTAACCCTCACCCTAAGAGCCTGAGTCTAACCCTAACCCTAAGAGCCTGAGTCTAACCCTAACCCTAAGAGCCTGAGTCTAACCCTCACCCTAAGAGCCTGAGTCTAACCCTAACCCTAAGAGCCTGAGTCTAACCCTAACCCGAAGAGCCTCAGTCTAACCCTAACCCTAAGAGCCTGAGTCTAACCCTAACCCGAAGAGCCTGAGTCTAACCCTAACTCTAAGAGCCTGAGTCTAACCCTAACCCTAAGAGCCTGAGTCTAACCCTAACCCTAAGAGCCTGAGTCTAACCCTAACCCGAAGAGCCTGAGTCTAACCCTAACCCTAAGAGCCTGAGTCTAACCCTCACCCTAAAAGCCTGAGTCTAACCCTAAGCCTAAGAGCCTGAGTCTAACCCTAACCCTAAGAGCCTGAGTCTAACCCTAACCCTAAGGGCCTGAGTCTAACCCTAAGCCTAAGAGCCTGAGTCTAACCCAAACCCTAAGAGCCTGAGTCTAACCCTAACCCTAAGAGCCTGAGTCTAACCCTAACTCTAAGAGCCTGAGTCTAACCCTCACCCTAAGAGCCTGAGTCTAACCCTCACCCTAAGAGCCTGAGTCTAACCCTCACCCTAAGAGCCTGAGTCTAACCCTAACCCTAAGAGCCTGAGTCTAACCCTAAGCCTAAGAGCCTGAGTCTAACCCTAACCCGAAGCGCCTGAGTCTAACCCTAACCCTAAGAGCCTGAGTCTAACCCTAACCCGAAGAGCCTGAGTCTAACCCTAACCCTAAGAGCCTGAGTCTAACCCTAACCCGAAGAGCCTGAGTCTAACCCTAACCCTAAGAGCCTGAGTCTAACCCTAACCCGAAGAGCCTGAGTCTAACCCTAACCCGAAGAGCCTGAGTCTAACCCTCACCCTAAGAGCCTGAGTCTAACCCTAACCCTAAGAGCCTGAGTCTAACCCTAACCCGAAGAGCCTGAGTCTAACCCTAAGCCTAAGAGCCTGAGTCTAACCCTCACCCTAAGAGCCTGAGTCTAACCCTAAGCCTAAGAGCCTGAGTCTAACCCTAACCCTAAGAGCCTGAGTCTAACCCTAACCCTAAGAGCCTGAGTCTAACCCTAACTCTAAGAGCCTGAGTCTAACCCTAACCCTAAGAGCCTGAGTCTAACCCTAACCCTAAGAGCCTGAGTCTAACCCTAACTCTAAGAGCCTGAGTCTAACCCTCACCCTAAGAGCCTGAGTCTAACCCTAACCCTAAGAGCCTGAGTCTAACCCTAACCCTAAGGGCCTGAGTCTAACCCTAACCCTAAGAGCCTGAGTCTAACCCAAACCCTAAGAGCCTGAGTCTAACCCTAACCCTAAGAGCCTGAGTCTAACCCTAACCCTAAGAGCCTGAGTCTAACCCTCACCCTAAGAGCCTGAGTCTAACCCTAACCCTAAGAGCCTGAGTCTAACCCTCACCCTAAGAGCCTGAGTCTAACCCTAACCCTAAGAGCCTGAGTCTAACCCTAACCCTAAGAGCCTGAGTCTAACCCTAACCCGAAGAGCCTGAGTCTAACCCTAACCCTAAGAGCCTGAGTCTAACCCTAACCCGAAGAGCCTGAGTCTAACCCTAACCCGAAGAGCCTGAGTCTAACCCTAACCCGAAGAGCCTGAGTCTAACCCTCACCCTAAGAGCCTGAGTCTAACCCTCACCCGAAGAGCCTGAGTCTAACCCGCACCCTAAGAGCCTGAGTCTAACCCTAACCCTAAGAGCCTGAGTCTAACCCTAAGCCTAAGAGCCTGAGTCTAACCCTAACCCGAAGAGCCTGAGTCTAACCCTCACCCTAAGAGCCTGAGTCTAACCCTAACCCTAAGAGCCTGAGTCTAACCCTCACCCTAAGAGCCTGAGTCTAACCCTCACCCTAAGAGCCTGAGTCTAACCCTAACCCTAAGAGCCTGAGTCTAACCCTAAGCCTAAGAGCCTGAGTCTAACCCTAACCCTAAGAGCCTGAGTCTAACCCTCACCCTAAGAGCCTGAGTCTAACCCTAACCCGAAGAGCCTGAGTCTAACCCTAACCCTAAGAGCCTGAGTCTAACCCTAACCCTAAGAGCCTGAGTCTAACCCTAACCCGAAGAGCCTGAGTCTAACCCTAACCCTAAGAGCCTGAGTCTAACCCTAAGCCTAAGAGCCTGAGTCTAACCCTCACCCTAAGAGCCTGAGTCTAACCCTAAGCCTAAGAGCCTGAGTCTAACCCTAACCCTAAGAGCCTGAGTCTAACCCTAACCCTAAGAGCCTGAGTCTAACCCTAACTCTAAGAGCCTGAGTCTAACCCTAACCCTAAGAGCCTGAGTCTAACCCTAACCCTAAGAGCCTGAGTCTAACCCTAACTCTAAGAGCCTGAGTCTAACCCTCACCCTAAGAGCCTGAGTCTAACCCTAACCCTAAGAGCCTGAGTCTAACCCTAACCCTAAGGGCCTGAGTCTAACCCTAACCCTAAGAGCCTGAGTCTAACCCAAACCCTAAGAGCCTGAGTCTAACCCTAACCCTAAGAGCCTGAGTCTAACCCTAACCCTAAGAGCCTGAGTCTAACCCTCACCCTAAGAGCCTGAGTCTAACCCTCACCCTAAGAGCCTGAGTCTAACCCTCACCCTAAGAGCCTGAGTCTAACCCTAACCCTAAGAGCCTGAGTCTAACCCTCACCCTAAGAGCCTGAGTCTAACCCTAACCCTAAGAGCCTGAGTCTAACCCTAACCCTAAGAGCCTGAGTCTAACCCTAACCCGAAGAGCCTGAGTCTAACCCTAACCCGAAGAGCCTGAGTCTAACCCTAACCCTAAGAGCCTGAGTCTAACCCTAACCCTAAGAGCCTGAGTCTAACCCTAACCCGAAGCGCCTGAGTCTAACCCTCACCCTAAGAGCCTGAGTCTAACCCTAACCCGAAGAGCCTGAGTCTAACCCTAACCCGAAGAGCCTGAGTCTAACCCTAACCCGAAGAGCCTGAGTCTAACCCTAACCCGAAGAGCCTGAGTCTAACCCTCACCCTAAGAGCCTGAGTCTAACCCTCACCCGAAGAGCCTGAGTCTAACCCGCACCCTAAGAGCCTGAGTCTAACCCTAACCCTAAGAGCCTGAGTCTAACCCTAAGCCTAAGAGCCTGAGTCTAACCCTAACCCGAAGAGCCTGAGTCTAACCCTCACCCTAAGAGCCTGAGTCTAACCCTAACCCTAAGAGCCTGAGTCTAACCCTCACCCTAAGAGCCTGAGTCTAACCCTCACCCTAAGAGCCTGAGTCTAACCCTAACCCTAAGAGCCTGAGTCTAACCCTAAGCCTAAGAGCCTGAGTCTAACCCTAACCCGAAGCGCCTGAGTCTAACCCTCACCCTAAGAGCCTGAGTCTAACCCTAACCCGAAGAGCCTGAGTCTAACCCTAACCCTAAGAGCCTGAGTCTAACCCTAACCCGAAGAGCCTGAGTCTAACCCTAACCCTAAGAGCCTGAGTCTAACCCTAACCCGAAGAGCCTGAGTCTAACCCTAACCCGAAGAGCCTGAGTCTAACCCTCACCCTAAGAGCCTGAGTCTAACCCTAACCCTAAGAGCCTGAGTCTAACCCTAACCCGAAGAGCCTGAGTCTAACCCTAACCCGAAGAGCCTGAGTCTAACCCTAACCCTAAGAGCCTGAGTCTAACCCTAACCCTAAGAGCCTGAGTCTAACCCTCACCCGAAGAGCCTGAGTCTAACCCTCACCCTAAGAGCCTGAGTCTAACCCTAACCCTAAGAGCCTGAGTCTAACCCTAACCCGAAGAGCCTGAGTCTAACCCTAACCCTAAGAGCCTGAGTCTAACCCTAACCCGAAGAGCCTGAGTCTAACCCTAACTCGAAGAGCCTGAGTCTAACCCTAACCCTAAGAGCCTGAGTCTAACCCTAACCCTAAGAGCCTGAGTCTAACCCTAACCCGAAGAGCCTGAGTCTAACCCTAACTCTAAGAGCCTGAGTCTAACCCTAACCCGAAGAGCCTGAGTCTAACCCTCACCCTAAGAGCCTGAGTCTAACCCTAACCCTAAGAGCCTGAGTCTAACCCTCACCCTAAAAGCCTGAGTCTAACCCTAAGCCTAAGAGCCTGAGTCTAACCCTAACCCTAAGAGCCTGAGTCTAACCCTAACCCGAAGAGCCTGAGTCTAACCCTAACTCTAAGAGCCTGAGTCTAACCCTAACCCTAAGAGCCTGAGTCTAACCCTAACCCTAAGAGCCTGAGTCTAACCCTAACCCTAAGAGCCTGAGTCTAACCCTCACCCTAAGAGCCTGAGTCTAACCCTAACCCTAAGAGCCTGAGTCTAACCCTAACCCTAAGGGCCTGAGTCTAACCCTCACCCTAAGAGCCTGAGTCTAACCCTCACCCTAAGAGCCTGAGTCTAACCCTAACCCTAAGAGCCTGAGTCTAACCCTCACCCTAAGAGCCTGAGTCTAACCCTCACCCTAAGAGCCTGAGTCTAACCCTAACCCGAAGAGCCTGAGTCTAACCCTAACCCTAAGAGCCTGAGTCTAACCCTCACCCGAAGAGCCTGAGTCTAACCCGCACCCTAAGAGCCTGAGTCTAACCCTAACCCTAAGAGCCTGAGTCTAACCCTCACCCTAAGAGCCTGAGTCTAACCCTAACCCTAAGAGCCTGAGTCTAACCCTAACCCTAAGAGCCTGAGTCTAACCCTAACCCTAAGAGCCTGAGTCTAACCCTAACCCTAAGAGCCTGAGTCTAACCCTAACCCTAAGAGCCTGAGTCTAACCCTCACCCTAAGAGCCTGAGTCTAACCCTAACCCTAAGAGCCTGAGTCTAACCCTAACCCTAAGAGCCTGAGTCTAACCCTCACCCTAAGAGCCTGAGTCTAACCCTAACCCTAAGAGCCTGAGTCTAACCCTAACCCGAAGAGCCTCAGTCTAACCCTAACCCTAAGAGCCTGAGTCTAACCCTAACCCGAAGAGCCTGAGTCTAACCCTAACTCTAAGAGCCTGAGTCTAACCCTAACCCTAAGAGCCTGAGTCTAACCCTAACCCTAAGAGCCTGAGTCTAACCCTAACCCGAAGAGCCTGAGTCTAACCCTAACCCTAAGAGCCTGAGTCTAACCCTCACCCTAAAAGCCTGAGTCTAACCCTAAGCCTAAGAGCCTGAGTCTAACCCTAACCCTAAGAGCCTGAGTCTAACCCTAACCCTAAGGGCCTGAGTCTAACCCTAAGCCTAAGAGCCTGAGTCTAACCCAAACCCTAAGAGCCTGAGTCTAACCCTAACCCTAAGAGCCTGAGTCTAACCCTAACTCTAAGAGCCTGAGTCTAACCCTCACCCTAAGAGCCTGAGTCTAACCCTCACCCTAAGAGCCTGAGTCTAACCCTCACCCTAAGAGCCTGAGTCTAACCCTAACCCTAAGAGCCTGAGTCTAACCCTAAGCCTAAGAGCCTGAGTCTAACCCTAACCCGAAGCGCCTGAGTCTAACCCTAACCCTAAGAGCCTGAGTCTAACCCTAACCCGAAGAGCCTGAGTCTAACCCTAACCCTAAGAGCCTGAGTCTAACCCTAACCCGAAGAGCCTGAGTCTAACCCTAACCCTAAGAGCCTGAGTCTAACCCTAACCCGAAGAGCCTGAGTCTAACCCTAACCCTAAGAGCCTGAGTCTAACCCTCACCCTAAGAGCCTGAGTCTAACCCTAACCCTAAGAGCCTGAGTCTAACCCTAACCCGAAGAGCCTGAGTCTAACCCTAAGCCTAAGAGCCTGAGTCTAACCCTCACCCTAAGAGCCTGAGTCTAACCCTAAGCCTAAGAGCCTGAGTCTAACCCTAACCCTAAGAGCCTGAGTCTAACCCTAACCCTAAGAGCCTGAGTCTAACCCTAACCCTAAGAGCCTGAGTCTAACCCTAACCCTAAGAGCCTGAGTCTAACCCTAACTCTAAGAGCCTGAGTCTAACCCTCACCCTAAGAGCCTGAGTCTAACCCTAACCCTAAGAGCCTGAGTCTAACCCTAACCCTAAGGGCCTGAGTCTAACCCTAACCCTAAGAGCCTGAGTCTAACCCAAACCCTAAGAGCCTGAGTCTAACCCTAACCCTAAGAGCCTGAGTCTAACCCTAACCCTAAGAGCCTGAGTCTAACCCTCACCCTAAGAGCCTGAGTCTAACCCTAACCCTAAGAGCCTGAGTCTAACCCTCACCCTAAGAGCCTGAGTCTAACCCTAACCCTAAGAGCCTGAGTCTAACCCTAACCCTAAGAGCCTGAGTCTAACCCTAACCCGAAGAGCCTGAGTCTAACCCTAACCCTAAGAGCCTGAGTCTAACCCTAACCCGAAGAGCCTGAGTCTAACCCTAACCCGAAGAGCCTGAGTCTAACCCTAACCCGAAGAGCCTGAGTCTAACCCTCACCCTAAGAGCCTGAGTCTAACCCTCACCCGAAGAGCCTGAGTCTAACCCGCACCCTAAGAGCCTGAGTCTAACCCTAACCCTAAGAGCCTGAGTCTAACCCTAAGCCTAAGAGCCTGAGTCTAACCCTAACCCGAAGAGCCTGAGTCTAACCCTCACCCTAAGAGCCTGAGTCTAACCCTAACCCTAAGAGCCTGAGTCTAACCCTCACCCTAAGAGCCTGAGTCTAACCCTCACCCTAAGAGCCTGAGTCTAACCCTAACCCTAAGAGCCTGAGTCTAACCCTAAGCCTAAGAGCCTGAGTCTAACCCTAACCCTAAGAGCCTGAGTCTAACCCTCACCCTAAGAGCCTGAGTCTAACCCTAACCCGAAGAGCCTGAGTCTAACCCTAACCCTAAGAGCCTGAGTCTAACCCTAACCCTAAGAGCCTGAGTCTAACCCTAACCCGAAGAGCCTGAGTCTAACCCTAACTCTAAGAGCCTGAGTCTAACCCTAACCCTAAGAGCCTGAGTCTAACCCTCACCCTAAGAGCCTGAGTCTAACCCTAACCCTAAGAGCCTGAGTCTAACCCTCACCCTAAGAGCCTGAGTCTAACCCTAACCCGAAGAGCCTGAGTCTAACCCTCACCCTAAGAGCCTGAGTCTAACCCTAACCCTAAGAGCCTGAGTCTAACCCTCACCCTAAGAGCCTGAGTCTAACCCTCACCCGAAGAGCCTGAGTCTAACCCTAACCCTAAGAGCCTGAGTCTAACCCTAACCCTAAGAGCCTGAGTCTAACCCTCACCCTAAGAGCCTGAGTCTAACCCTAACCCTAAGAGCCTGAGTCTAACCCTAACCCTAAGAGCCTGAGTCTAACCCTAACCCGAAGAGCCTGAGTCTAACCCTAACTCTAAGAGCCTGAGTCTAACCCTAACCCTAAGAGCCTGAGTCTAACCCTAACCCTAAGAGCCTGAGTCTAACCCTAACCCGAAGAGCCTGAGTCTAACCCTAACCCTAAGAGCCTGAGTCTAACCCTAAGCCTAAGAGCCTGAGTCTAACCCTCACCCTAAGAGCCTGAGTCTAACCCTAAGCCTAAGAGCCTGAGTCTAACCCTAACCCTAAGAGCCTGAGTCTAACCCTAACCCTAAGAGCCTGAGTCTAACCCTAACTCTAAGAGCCTGAGTCTAACCCTAACCCTAAGAGCCTGAGTCTAACCCTAACTCTAAGAGCCTGAGTCTAACCCTCACCCTAAGAGCCTGAGTCTAACCCTAACCCTAAGAGCCTGAGTCTAACCCTAACCCTAAGGGCCTGAGTCTAACCCTAACCCTAAGAGCCTGAGTCTAACCCAAACCCTAAGAGCCTGAGTCTAACCCTAACCCTAAGAGCCTGAGTCTAACCCTAACCCTAAGAGCCTGAGTCTAACCCTCACCCTAAGAGCCTGAGTCTAACCCTCACCCTAAGAGCCTGAGTCTAACCCTCACCCTAAGAGCCTGAGTCTAACCCTAACCCTAAGAGCCTGAGTCTAACCCTCACCCTAAGAGCCTGAGTCTAACCCTAACCCTAAGAGCCTGAGTCTAACCCTAACCCTAAGAGCCTGAGTCTAACCCTAACCCGAAGAGCCTGAGTCTAACCCTAACCCGAAGAGCCTGAGTCTAACCCTAACCCTAAGAGCCTGAGTCTAACCCTAACCCTAAGAGCCTGAGTCTAACCCTAACCCGAAGCGCCTGAGTCTAACCCTCACCCTAAGAGCCTGAGTCTAACCCTAACCCGAAGAGCCTGAGTCTAACCCTAACCCGAAGAGCCTGAGTCTAACCCTAACCCGAAGAGCCTGAGTCTAACCCTAACCCGAAGAGCCTGAGTCTAACCCTCACCCTAAGAGCCTGAGTCTAACCCTCACCCGAAGAGCCTGAGTCTAACCCGCACCCTAAGAGCCTGAGTCTAACCCTAACCCTAAGAGCCTGAGTCTAACCCTAAGCCTAAGAGCCTGAGTCTAACCCTAACCCGAAGAGCCTGAGTCTAACCCTCACCCTAAGAGCCTGAGTCTAACCCTAACCCTAAGAGCCTGAGTCTAACCTCACCCTAAGAGCCTGAGTCTAACCCTCACCCTAAGAGCCTGAGTCTAACCCTAACCCTAAGAGCCTGAGTCTAACCCTAAGCCTAAGAGCCTGAGTCTAACCCTAACCCGAAGCGCCTGAGTCTAACCCTCACCCTAAGAGCCTGAGTCTAACCCTAACCCGAAGAGCCTGAGTCTAACCCTAACCCTAAGAGCCTGAGTCTAACCCTAACCCGAAGAGCCTGAGTCTAACCCTAACCCTAAGAGCCTGAGTCTAACCCTAACCCGAAGAGCCTGAGTCTAACCCTAACCCGAAGAGCCTGAGTCTAACCCTCACCCTAAGAGCCTGAGTCTAACCCTAACCCTAAGAGCCTGAGTCTAACCCTAACCCGAAGAGCCTGAGTCTAACCCTAACCCGAAGAGCCTGAGTCTAACCCTAACCCTAAGAGCCTGAGTCTAACCCTAACCCTAAGAGCCTGAGTCTAACCCTCACCCGAAGAGCCTGAGTCTAACCCTCACCCTAAGAGCCTGAGTCTAACCCTAACCCTAAGAGCCTGAGTCTAACCCTAACCCGAAGAGCCTGAGTCTAACCCTAACCCTAAGAGCCTGAGTCTAACCCTAACCCGAAGAGCCTGAGTCTAACCCTAACTCGAAGAGCCTGAGTCTAACCCTAACCCTAAGAGCCTGAGTCTAACCCTAACCCTAAGAGCCTGAGTCTAACCCTAACCCGAAGAGCCTGAGTCTAACCCTAACTCTAAGAGCCTGAGTCTAACCCTAACCCGAAGAGCCTGAGTCTAACCCTCACCCTAAGAGCCTGAGTCTAACCCTAACCCTAAGAGCCTGAGTCTAACCCTCACCCTAAAAGCCTGAGTCTAACCCTAAGCCTAAGAGCCTGAGTCTAACCCTAACCCTAAGAGCCTGAGTCTAACCCTAACCCGAAGAGCCTGAGTCTAACCCTAACTCTAAGAGCCTGAGTCTAACCCTAACCCTAAGAGCCTGAGTCTAACCCTAACCCTAAGAGCCTGAGTCTAACCCTAACCCTAAGAGCCTGAGTCTAACCCTCACCCTAAGAGCCTGAGTCTAACCCTAACCCTAAGAGCCTGAGTCTAACCCTAACCCTAAGGGCCTGAGTCTAACCCTCACCCTAAGAGCCTGAGTCTAACCCTCACCCTAAGAGCCTGAGTCTAACCCTAACCCTAAGAGCCTGAGTCTAACCCTCACCCTAAGAGCCTGAGTCTAACCCTCACCCTAAGAGCCTGAGTCTAACCCTAACCCGAAGAGCCTGAGTCTAACCCTAACCCTAAGAGCCTGAGTCTAACCCTCACCCGAAGAGCCTGAGTCTAACCCGCACCCTAAGAGCCTGAGTCTAACCCTAACCCTAAGAGCCTGAGTCTAACCCTCACCCTAAGAGCCTGAGTCTAACCCTAACCCTAAGAGCCTGAGTCTAACCCTAACCCTAAGAGCCTGAGTCTAACCCTAACCCTAAGAGCCTGAGTCTAACCCTAACCCTAAGAGCCTGAGTCTAACCCTAACCCTAAGAGCCTGAGTCTAACCCTCACCCTAAGAGCCTGAGTCTAACCCTAACCCTAAGAGCCTGAGTCTAACCCTAACCCTAAGAGCCTGAGTCTAACCCTCACCCTAAGAGCCTGAGTCTAACCCTAACCCTAAGAGCCTGAGTCTAACCCTAACCCGAAGAGCCTCAGTCTAACCCTAACCCTAAGAGCCTGAGTCTAACCCTAACCCGAAGAGCCTGAGTCTAACCCTAACTCTAAGAGCCTGAGTCTAACCCTAACCCTAAGAGCCTGAGTCTAACCCTAACCCTAAGAGCCTGAGTCTAACCCTAACCCGAAGAGCCTGAGTCTAACCCTAACCCTAAGAGCCTGAGTCTAACCCTAACCCTAAGAGCCTGAGTCTAACCCTAACCCTAAGAGCCTGAGTCTAACCCTAACCCGAAGAGCCTGAGTCTAACCCTAACCCTAAGAGCCTGAGTCTAACCCTAAGCCTAAGAGCCTGAGTCTAACCCTCACCCTAAGAGCCTGAGTCTAACCCTAAGCCTAAGAGCCTGAGTCTAACCCTAACCCTAAGAGCCTGAGTCTAACCCTAACCCTAAGAGCCTGAGTCTAACCCTAACTCTAAGAGCCTGAGTCTAACCCTAACCCTAAGAGCCTGAGTCTAACCCTAACCCTAAGAGCCTGAGTCTAACCCTAACTCTAAGAGCCTGAGTCTAACCCTCACCCTAAGAGCCTGAGTCTAACCCTAACCCTAAGAGCCTGAGTCTAACCCTAACCCTAAGGGCCTGAGTCTAACCCTAACCCTAAGAGCCTGAGTCTAACCCAAACCCTAAGAGCCTGAGTCTAACCCTAACCCTAAGAGCCTGAGTCTAACCCTAACCCTAAGAGCCTGAGTCTAACCCTCACCCTAAGAGCCTGAGTCTAACCCTCACCCTAAGAGCCTGAGTCTAACCCTCACCCTAAGAGCCTGAGTCTAACCCTAACCCTAAGAGCCTGAGTCTAACCCTCACCCTAAGAGCCTGAGTCTAACCCTAACCCTAAGAGCCTGAGTCTAACCCTAACCCTAAGAGCCTGAGTCTAACCCTAACCCGAAGAGCCTGAGTCTAACCCTAACCCGAAGAGCCTGAGTCTAACCCTAACCCTAAGAGCCTGAGTCTAACCCTAACCCTAAGAGCCTGAGTCTAACCCTAACCCGAAGCGCCTGAGTCTAACCCTCACCCTAAGAGCCTGAGTCTAACCCTAACCCGAAGAGCCTGAGTCTAACCCTAACCCGAAGAGCCTGAGTCTAACCCTAACCCGAAGAGCCTGAGTCTAACCCTAACCCGAAGAGCCTGAGTCTAACCCTCACCCTAAGAGCCTGAGTCTAACCCTCACCCGAAGAGCCTGAGTCTAACCCGCACCCTAAGAGCCTGAGTCTAACCCTAACCCTAAGAGCCTGAGTCTAACCCTAAGCCTAAGAGCCTGAGTCTAACCCTAACCCGAAGAGCCTGAGTCTAACCCTCACCCGAAGAGCCTGAGTCTAACCCTAACCCTAAGAGCCTGAGTCTAACCCTCACCCTAAGAGCCTGAGTCTAACCCTCACCCTAAGAGCCTGAGTCTAACCCTAACCCTAAGAGCCTGAGTCTAACCCTAAGCCTAAGAGCCTGAGTCTAACCCTAACCCGAAGCGCCTGAGTCTAACCCTCACCCTAAGAGCCTGAGTCTAACCCTAACCCGAAGAGCCTGAGTCTAACCCTAACCCTAAGAGCCTGAGTCTAACCCTAACCCGAAGAGCCTGAGTCTAACCCTAACCCTAAGAGCCTGAGTCTAACCCTAACCCGAAGAGCCTGAGTCTAACCCTAACCCGAAGAGCCTGAGTCTAACCCTCACCCTAAGAGCCTGAGTCTAACCCTAACCCTAAGAGCCTGAGTCTAACCCTAACCCGAAGAGCCTGAGTCTAACCCTAACCCGAAGAGCCTGAGTCTAACCCTAACCCTAAGAGCCTGAGTCTAACCCTCACCCTAAGAGCCTGAGTCTAACCCTAACCCTAAGAGCCTGAGTCTAACCCTAACCCGAAGAGCCTGAGTCTAACCCTAACCCTAAGAGCCTGAGTCTAACCCTAACCCGAAGAGCCTGAGTCTAACCCTAACTCGAAGAGCCTGAGTCTAACCCTAACCCTAAGAGCCTGAGTCTAACCCTAACCCTAAGAGCCTGAGTCTAACCCTAACCCGAAGAGCCTGAGTCTAACCCTAACTCTAAGAGCCTGAGTCTAACCCTAACCCGAAGAGCCTGAGTCTAACCCTCACCCTAAGAGCCTGAGTCTAACCCTAACCCTAAGAGCCTGAGTCTAACCCTCACCCTAAAAGCCTGAGTCTAACCCTAAGCCTAAGAGCCTGAGTCTAACCCTAACCCTAAGAGCCTGAGTCTAACCCTAACCCGAAGAGCCTGAGTCTAACCCTAACTCTAAGAGCCTGAGTCTAACCCTAACCCTAAGAGCCTGAGTCTAACCCTAACCCTAAGAGCCTGAGTCTAACCCTAACCCTAAGAGCCTGAGTCTAACCCTCACCCTAAGAGCCTGAGTCTAACCCTAACCCTAAGAGCCTGAGTCTAACCCTAACCCTAAGGGCCTGAGTCTAACCCTCACCCTAAGAGCCTGAGTCTAACCCTCACCCTAAGAGCCTGAGTCTAACCCTAACCCTAAGAGCCTGAGTCTAACCCTCACCCTAAGAGCCTGAGTCTAACCCTCACCCTAAGAGCCTGAGTCTAACCCTAACCCGAAGAGCCTGAGTCTAACCCTAACCCTAAGAGCCTGAGTCTAACCCTCACCCGAAGAGCCTGAGTCTAACCCGCACCCTAAGAGCCTGAGTCTAACCCTAACCCTAAGAGCCTGAGTCTAACCCTCACCCTAAGAGCCTGAGTCTAACCCTAACCCTAAGAGCCTGAGTCTAACCCTAACCCTAAGAGCCTGAGTCTAACCCTAACCCTAAGAGCCTGAGTCTAACCCTAACCCTAAGAGCCTGAGTCTAACCCTAACCCTAAGAGCCTGAGTCTAACCCTCACCCTAAGAGCCTGAGTCTAACCCTAACCCTAAGAGCCTGAGTCTAACCCTAACCCTAAGAGCCTGAGTCTAACCCTCACCCTAAGAGCCTGAGTCTAACCCTAACCCTAAGAGCCTGAGTCTAACCCTAACCCGAAGAGCCTCAGTCTAACCCTAACCCTAAGAGCCTGAGTCTAACCCTAACCCGAAGAGCCTGAGTCTAACCCTAACTCTAAGAGCCTGAGTCTAACCCTAACCCTAAGAGCCTGAGTCTAACCCTAACCCTAAGAGCCTGAGTCTAACCCTAACCCGAAGAGCCTGAGTCTAACCCTAACCCTAAGAGCCTGAGTCTAACCCTCACCCTAAAAGCCTGAGTCTAACCCTAAGCCTAAGAGCCTGAGTCTAACCCTAACCCTAAGAGCCTGAGTCTAACCCTAACCCTAAGGGCCTGAGTCTAACCCTAAGCCTAAGAGCCTGAGTCTAACCCAAACCCTAAGAGCCTGAGTCTAACCCTAACCCTAAGAGCCTGAGTCTAACCCTAACTCTAAGAGCCTGAGTCTAACCCTCACCCTAAGAGCCTGAGTCTAACCCTCACCCTAAGAGCCTGAGTCTAACCCTCACCCTAAGAGCCTGAGTCTAACCCTAACCCTAAGAGCCTGAGTCTAACCCTAAGCCTAAGAGCCTGAGTCTAACCCTAACCCGAAGCGCCTGAGTCTAACCCTAACCCTAAGAGCCTGAGTCTAACCCTAACCCGAAGAGCCTGAGTCTAACCCTAACCCTAAGAGCCTGAGTCTAACCCTAACCCGAAGAGCCTGAGTCTAACCCTAACCCTAAGAGCCTGAGTCTAACCCTAACCCGAAGAGCCTGAGTCTAACCCTAACCCGAAGAGCCTGAGTCTAACCCTCACCCTAAGAGCCTGAGTCTAACCCTAACCCTAAGAGCCTGAGTCTAACCCTAACCCGAAGAGCCTGAGTCTAACCCTAACCCGAAGAGCCTGAGTCTAACCCTAACCCTAAGAGCCTGAGTCTAACCCTAACCCGAAGAGCCTGAGTCTAACCCTAACCCGAAGAGCCTGAGTCTAACCCTAACCCTAAGAGCCTGAGTCTAACCCTAACCCTAAGAGCCTGAGTCTAACCCTAACCCGAAGAGCCTGAGTCTAACCCTAACTCTAAGAGCCTGAGTCTAACCCTAACCCTAAGAGCCTGAGTCTAACCCTCACCCTAAGAGCCTGAGTCTAACCCTAACCCTAAGAGCCTGAGTCTAACCCTCACCCTAAAAGCCTGAGTCTAACCCTAAGCCTAAGAGCCTGAGTCTAACCCTAACCCTAAGAGCCTGAGTCTAACCCTCACCCTAAGAGCCTGAGTCTAACCCTAACCCTAAGAGCCTGAGTCTAACCCTAACCCTAAGGGCCTGAGTCTAACCCTCACCCTAAGAGCCTGAGTCTAACCCTCACCCTAAGAGCCTGAGTCTAACCCTAACCCTAAGAGCCTGAGTCTAACCCTCACCCTAAGAGCCTGAGTCTAACCCTCACCCTAAGAGCCTGAGTCTAACCCTAACCCGAAGAGCCTGAGTCTAACCCTAACCCTAAGAGCCTGAGTCTAACCCTCACCCGAAGAGCCTGAGTCTAACCCGCACCCTAAGAGCCTGAGTCTAACCCTAACCCTAAGAGCCTGAGTCTAACCCTCACCCTAAGAGCCTGAGTCTAACCCTAACCCTAAGAGCCTGAGTCTAACCCTAACCCTAAGAGCCTGAGTCTAACCCTAACCCTAAGAGCCTGAGTCTAACCCTAACCCTAAGAGCCTGAGTCTAACCCTAACCCTAAGAGCCTGAGTCTAACCCTCACCCTAAGAGCCTGAGTCTAACCCTAACCCTAAGAGCCTGAGTCTAACCCTAACCCTAAGAGCCTGAGTCTAACCCTCACCCTAAGAGCCTGAGTCTAACCCTAACCCTAAGAGCCTGAGTCTAACCCTAACCCGAAGAGCCTCAGTCTAACCCTAACCCTAAGAGCCTGAGTCTAACCCTAACCCGAAGAGCCTGAGTCTAACCCTAACTCTAAGAGCCTGAGTCTAACCCTAACCCTAAGAGCCTGAGTCTAACCCTAACCCGAAGAGCCTGAGTCTAACCCTAACCCTAAGAGCCTGAGTCTAACCCTCACCCTAAAAGCCTGAGTCTAACCCTAAGCCTAAGAGCCTGAGTCTAACCCTAACCCTAAGAGCCTGAGTCTAACCCTAACCCTAAGGGCCTGAGTCTAACCCTAAGCCTAAGAGCCTGAGTCTAACCCAAACCCTAAGAGCCTGAGTCTAACCCTAACCCTAAGAGCCTGAGTCTAACCCTAACTCTAAGAGCCTGAGTCTAACCCTCACCCTAAGAGCCTGAGTCTAACCCTCACCCTAAGAGCCTGAGTCTAACCCTCACCCTAAGAGCCTGAGTCTAACCCTAACCCTAAGAGCCTGAGTCTAACCCTAACCCTAAGAGCCTGAGTCTAACCCTAACCCGAAGAGCCTGAGTCTAACCCTAACCCTAAGAGCCTGAGTCTAACCCTAACCCGAAGAGCCTGAGTCTAACCCTAACCCGAAGAGCCTGAGTCTAACCCTAACCCGAAGAGCCTGAGTCTAACCCTAACCCGAAGAGCCTGAGTCTAACCCTAACCCTAAGAGCCTGAGTCTAACCCTCACCCTAAGAGCCTGAGTCTAACCCTAACCCGAAGAGCCTGAGTCTAACCCTAACTCTAAGAGCCTGAGTCTAACCCTAACCCGAAGAGCCTGAGTCTAACCCTCACCCTAAGAGCCTGAGTCTAACCCTAACCCTAAGAGCCTGAGTCTAACCCTCACCCTAAAGCCTGAGTCTAACCCTAAGCCTAAGAGCCTGAGTCTAACCCTAACCCTAAGAGCCTGAGTCTAACCCTAACCCGAAGAGCCTGAGTCTAACCCTAACCTAAGAGCCTGAGTCTAACCCTAACCCTAAGAGCCTGAGTCTAACCCTAACCCTAAGAGCCTGAGTCTAACCCTAACCCTAAGAGCCTGAGTCTAACCCTAACCCTAAGAGCCTGAGTCTAACCCTAACCCTAAGAGCCTGAGTCTAACCCTAACCCTAAGGGCCTGAGTCTAACCCTAACCCTAAGAGCCTGAGTCTAACCCTAACCCTAAGAGCCTGAGTCTAACCCAAACCCTAAGAGCCTGAGTCTAACCCTAACCCTAAGAGCCTGAGTCTAACCCTAACC